>NC_140934.1:59918417-59935917 GCF_014529385.1 Adiantum capillus-veneris | reverse complement strand
GCCGATCTCTTGACCCACTGTGGTGTGGTGTTTAACACCATAACCTTGGTTTTACCAAAGTTCACAGACAGTCCACTATCCTCTGCAAAGTTGTGCAATGCATCCAAATGTCTTTGCATGCCCTCTGGCGACTCTGACATTAACACAATATCATCAGCATATAATAATAAAGGGATCCATGTCCCTGCCAGCTGAGTGCCTCTGTCACCCTCTCTGTCAATGTGGTCAGAGACCTCATCTACATACATACCAAAAAGTGTAGGGGACAAAGGACACCCATGTTTCACTCCAATATTGGAATGAACAATGTCAGAAATCCCCTCAGGAGTGCGTACCTGGCCAGTCACTGAGCCGTATAAAGCCATGATCCCCCATATGATCTGTGGGTACGCCCGACTTCAGTAGCCTGTGCATCAATCTGGCCCTCAGCACTGTGTCAAATGCCTTGCGGAAGTCCACAAAGCAACAATACATCCGTCTCCCATGTGCCCGACCCTCCTCAATAATGGCTCTGAGTGTAAGAATATGGTCCAAAGTGGAGAAACCCCTCCTGAATCCAGCCTGCCCTGCTGCTCGTATGCCCTCATTTTCTGCCCATTTACTCAGTTGCTGTTCAAGAATGGATGCATACAGCCGTGCCAATGTGTGCCCTATCATAATAGTACGGTAGTTCCCTGGTACTGTGGGGTCCCCTGCCTTGAAAAGAGGTACAATAGTAGATAATCTCCAGGACTCGGGTAGTCCCTCACACATGACACGGTTAAACAACCGCGCAAGAACCTCTGATAGTAAATCTCTAGCATGTATCAAGTGCTCTGCCACCAAACCATCATGATCATATGCTCTTCTAGTCCTCATCCTTTCATTTGCGTTCTTCACCATCTCAGTGGTAAAGAAGGTACTAGTGGCTGGACATGGCTCTAGAGGGTCTGGTAATGGTGGTTGCCCAGGTATTGTATATAATGATGCTGCATATTGACCCCAAATCTCGGGAGAGGTAATCACTGGAGGAGGTGAGTGCTCATGGAAGAGACGCCAGGCCTCACCTGAATCTCGGCTCAAAAAGAGCTGATACAAATCACGTTCCATCTGGGCTAAAAAGGCCCGCTTCTTCTGTCGCACTAAACGCCGAAGGGCAATCCAAGACTGTCTATATGTAATGACTCCAAGTATAAGCTCGCTCTGAATCTGAACTTTCATCTCTCTGCACTCCTCATCATACCAACTATTCTGAGGCATGTTCCCAGAACGTCTTCTCTGATCTGGTTGAGTGTGGTTGAGAGAGAGAGAGAGAGAGAGAGAGAGAGAGAGAGAGAGAGAGAGAGAGAGAGAGGCCGAGGATAAGGGGGGTCCCTAATGCTATCAAGTGCTTGTTTAAACAGGTATGTGCTCATTAAGGTATTGCACCAAATTATTGAGAGTTCTGGAGCCTCCAGAAGATCGGATGGAGTCAGCCCTCTTCTCGCCACCGTTGTCTAAGCAGAGAAATGAGTTTGCAGTCCGTGAAATAAAGAAACTTCGTGCGAAGTCATTGGTAATTTCTCATTCGCAGATAATTGAACATATCCTCATAAAAGCTGCCAGGTTTTGGCTCCAAAATCATCCGTCTTCATTTCACAGGTTGACTTTGGATGTGGATCTGGAAGTCTCTTGGATGCTGTTGTTGATGATTTGGCGGATTTAGAGTGTATAGCTGGGGTGGACATCTCTCTGAAGAGTCTTCTTCGGGCAGCCAAGGTTGTCATGCTACCCTGAACTTGTATTTCAGCTCTAATCTGTGTTTTGTATTTGAAGGTATTGAAACGGTATTTTTCCTGATACAGTCTCTTAATAGTAAATTACTGCTAAAGGATCACAATTGCAATAAGCTCAAAGAAGTGGTTCTCTACGAGGGGTCTCTTGCAGAGCCAGATCCTTGTCTTTGTGGCTTTGATGTTGCAACTTGTATAGAGGTATGGACGAGTGTGATGTAGCCTAGTAGCCTCCCTTAATTGCCTACTGAAAGTAGCTTTCAAGTTATAATTGGAACTGACTTTGCAGGTGGTGGAACACATGGATCCGGAGCCGTTGTTGAAGGCAGGGGATATTATTTTGGGCAAATATGCACCGCAGACCCTGATATTATCAACCCCCAATATTGAATATAATGTACTTCTTCAAAAGATCGTGGATACAAAGACTGTAGGAGAAAGCAAAAGAGTTAAGACGACAAGCACTTGTTTGGATTCAGGAGCCCCTTTGGACGATCCAACTAACAAATCCCAAAGTGTGACTCTATCTGATGATGAATCAAGTGCACAACCTATAAAGTTGAGAAATGACGACCATCGATTCGAATGGACAAGGGTGGAATTCCAGGAATGGGCAGATAATCTTGCATTACGGTTTGGATATACAGTGGAGTTTACGGGTGTGGGTGGCTCTGTGGAGGATCCTGGCTTCGCTTCCCAAATAGCTCTTTTCACCCGCAAGTCTCTTGACTTCCCAAGCTTGGGGAAAGTCCTTTATGAGGATGGCAATTTGTCATGCTATAGGGAAGTTTGGAAATATGATAGGGAAGGAATTCGTAGGTAGGCTCTTAAGGGTGTTTTTTTGGTGGCATTTTCGCAAAAGCATTGGTTGATGGTTGGATCTAATTTATTGGTAGCCCCTTAATGGGGTTTTTGCTAGCAGTTACATAGATGAATGGAAGCTTTATATGCTGTAAATGTGTAAGCAACATCCAAATGATTAATGGGTCACACTGATTTTCTCTTGGTGTCTGCTTTTCTTCCCGCCTTGAATGCAATTTCTAAACTTGTGTGCAGTTTCGTCGACCCTGGCTTCGCGTTGCGAAGCAAAGCAAGCTAGTGCTGTGCATTTCCTCTTGAAACCCTTCTCAAAGTACAATTTTACAGAGTGTAAGTGCTTATCGTCGCTCCTTAAAGCACTGTTGCCTTAGTACTTGGAAGCGGAACTCCTTCGCAACGCACCATCTAGAGCCCTCTGTTGTGACCTACAGATGTGGCTTTTCCACTTGTCCCCCCACTACCACCTTTACTGCTTCACAATGTCATACCCTATTAAACTGTTGCCATCAACATTGGATGCCTCTGAGACTAGCCCACTTCCCACCCAAGCTACTAATCTCTGTATCAAGTTTATATTCTTCAGGTATAGTAAGCTGTAGCAGGTGGGCATGGAATTCTAATAACAATGCTAGCCCACTGCTTGGAATTTTATTACAACAATGCTAGACCATTGGTGGTTTGGAAAGGGTAGGGTATAAGCTAATATTGTGATGAGCTTCCCTTCCCTTGTTTGTAGGATTTTTTAATCCAATACAAAACAATCATGATATTATAAATGTCTATTCTTGCAAACTTACTAACACGTAGAAGTGCCATTTAAGTGTCACCATTCAACCCATTAACCACACTAGTATGGTGCCAATTGTGCTCATTAGAGGGCCTCAGCACTCGCTTTCCCGCTTTCCAAAATGGAAAGTCCTCTAAATTGTTGGAATCCTTTTAGAAGTAGTTGGGACACCTCTAGTAAGTTGGTGGATGGACCATGCAAAATTCAAATAGGAATGGAAAGGAAACTTTTGATTGCAAGGTACAGAAGTGTACGTGAATTGGTCAATCCGTCCTACTTGGTCTCTTTTTCTCACTGCATATACCCATACATGTTTCCATCCCAAATTGCACTTGTTACTTGGTTGCCTTCTTTAAAACTGCACATGATGTACATTATATTTTGGAACCTACAAGAGCATAACTAGATGTGCTTCCCCTTTTGTGTGTGCATGTTTAGCTAGTAGAAAAGATTGCTAAGTGGAAAAAACCTTTAGTGTATGCTTTTTTGTAGTTCTTGTTTGCCTCCATACCCTAGTCGAGTGGCTACACTCTGTATGATACATATGTATGTGATTCTCATTAAGGATGTGATCATGCTAGTTATCAACATGTTATAAATGCATCTATGCCAAAATCGACGTAGTTATACAAATCCTTGGTACTGTTGCATATTTCCAGTGCACATGTGACCATGTGTGAGGCACAATTATTCAAAAAGTAACCGATGACTATTAATCATGTGATCATTGCCTAAGTTGCATTGTCCGTCGTGGTGGTGGCAACCCGGAACAATGATCCAAGACCATAACTTCAAATGCTTGATACAAACTTGGAGCAATCACTTTTCAAAATGTGTATCACATCACATGAGTGCCTACTTTGGAGGACATTAAATCTCTATAGCCTTTTGGATACTGATGTATATGTATATGATGCCTCGACTATCAGAGAGCTCCATTGTATCAGCCCCCCCCCCCCCCCCCCTTCCCCCTTCTTGTATTCCCTTTGTATCAGCTTTCACCCCACCCCTACCCATTATTTTCTTTTCAGTTTTTTGTACTTTTTGTACCCAGACCTGGTATTAGATTCCGGAGAGGTTTATTAATAGTCCAAAATACATAGTTTTATGTATACATTAAGGGGAGCCAGGTTTTTTAAATGAGCCCATAGTTTAAATGTAACATATATATTTTGGGGTATTGTTAATAATCTCTTGAGAGGATGTCGATGCAAATTGCCTTTCTCAAATTTTTTTGATGCATTGCGCTCAAGAAGGAAGTGCATGATTGTAGGAAGATATCTTGATCATTTTTGTGTTGTCCCCACAATGTGTTGTGAGGTTTGGCAAACTGATCACAAATTTTCAATGTATGTGGTGTACTTAATGATCCCCTCAAGTTTGAATGCCTTTGAATGGTTAAAACTTACAAATAGCGCTAGCAAGTAGCTTAGTGAGGGCTTTGTTTCAAGAGAGAATGTATTTTAGTTTTTGGACTTTTAAGCAACCTTGAAGTCATTCCCAACCAGAAACCCCCACCAAATTTGCACTCTATCGTCTTTGATAGTTTGTCTTGCATAGTATGCTCATGCCGTTTTGCATCATTTGGTGTCAAAAAGATGATCAAACTATTAGGAAGCTATTGTAAAAATTGTAAATCTTGCTTGGAATCAGGAGTGTGGATGAATTATTACTTTTTACCCTAGGAGTGATGTAGTATTTGTTGGATTTAAGAACACCATATTTGACCAAAAAGTGAAGGTGATCCCACCGCATTAACATTTTTTTAGCATATGACATTGAATCAATTTATTCAGTGTGTAGTGCATGAAATCAAAGCTCATTTAGATCAGTAAAATGAACTTAATTTAGATTGCACATATTGAATTGCTTATGGACTCTAGGGATTGCTTTGTACCAATTATTGCAAGTAGAGGGCAATTCAGGCTCTATTTATATTTAGAGGAATGCTTGGCTAGGGATTTTGTGCACATAGTCATATAATCTTTTAAGTGTTTATTATATTCACCATACTAGAAAGGGGTGAGTGTCATTTGCTACCCATTTCTATGCTCTATTGTCTCACACACACACACACAGAGAGAGAGAGAGAGAGAGAGAGAGAGAGAGAGAGAGAGAGAGAGAGAGTTTCATAGTAGTTTTCCATGCCTTATGTCTTGATGGCAACTGTGGTTTTCTATAATTGTTGTATTCTATCTCCTGAACTCCAAACCATAAATTCAATAAGTTCGTAACGCAATGAAACCAAGACAAAAAGCTTGCTTGCTCTACAATCTCTTTATATATATAAGGCAAGGTCTTTTGACTTTCCATTGTGATGAGAATTTTCACTTCCTTTACTTTGAACCTTTATATTAGCACAAATCAAGTTTCTCAGAAGTATATTGCAGATTGTTCGAATCTTTTACGAGTTCATAGCAATACCACTGCATAGTTTATGCGAAGATTTCCTTAGAATATGTCGAGATTTTTTGTGTAGTAGCGATAGTGGTGATGGCAGACTAAACATGACACCTTAATAGTCTAATCACAGACATACTTTGGCTATCTTTGGTGGCATCAGAGATTTAAGGAGCAAATGGACTCAAAACACTCGGTTCAAGATTTAGTATTTATAGTTAGCGATATGTAGGTTCTCTGAGGAGCCCATAGGGGAATTGGAGCAACCCTGGTAGTTGCCCATGCTTGCGTTGGAGTTGGCCTGGCAGATTGATGCAAACACTCGTTGTGCCTCTGGCACATTCTCGCGCCGCCCGCCCCATATGCGGAGCGCAGTATGTTGGAGTGCACGACCATATGAGAATGACAATACCCATGGCTTGACCGCATTCATGGCATTGATTGCATTGAGATTAACAGTAGCCTCCTCCTCGCTCTGACCGCCAGAGAGGAACATAACGCCAGGGACTGCCACTGGCACTGTGCGTTGTAAGCATTGCAAGGTGTAGCCAGCTATTTGCTCAGGCGTGGCCTTGGGGCCACCCGCACCCGGTGTCACCATATTGGGCTTGAGCAACGTGCCTTCTAAAAGGACTTTATGATCGCTCAATGCTTTGTAGACTGTAGCTAGGACTCTCTCCGTCACTGCAGCACATTTTTTGATGTCATGGTTGCCGTCCGCGAGGACTTCCGGTTCTACGATGGGCACAAGGCCATTCTCTTGGCATATCACAGCATACCTTGCTAAGCCATGTGCATTTTCTTGCATGGCTTGCTCTGACGGTTCCTCAGGCCCTATCTTTAACACTGCTCTCCACTTTGCAAACCGTGCCCCTGCGGCGTAATACCTTTGACACCTTTCAGCCAGGCCGTCAAGACCTTGCGTCGCCGTTTCTCCTCTTGTTCCAGGTAGCTCCACAACCCCAATATCGACCTGAAGGCATTCATGAGATATATTTAAGCTGAGTTCAAATAACAAACTCTCTTTCACAAGTGTGCACACACGCACACGTGCGCGCGCGTGTGTGTGTTATGCCCTCCTCGTCCTCACTTTACCAAGCGAGAGTGACAAAGAGACACATATACCCTGTCCTTTACGTACAGACATGGAGCTCAAAAGGGAGAGAAGATTGTCAAGCAAACCTTGATACCAGTGTAAACACCCGCTTCCTTGAGGACTTCGACGAATGGTTTGCCACTGAGAGTCTTCTGAAAGAGCGTCTCTTCGAAAAGAATTGCACCGCTGAGGAACGGCAGCGCCTCTCGCGTTGTGAACAACAATTCTCGATATGCCTGCCGGTTGGCCTCCGTGTTGTCTACGCAGATGTTGACAAAACGCTTCCCGATTGTTGTGGTGCTCTCGTCTGCTGCAAGGATCCCCTTCCCAGGGGTTGCAATTTGTCTTGCATTCCGTATCAGCTCCTCTACATACATATGCGTGAGAGGACACACACATGCAAATGTAAGCATGGCGCATAAAGTACATAACAGAAGCACATAGACATCTCCCTCTCTCTCTCTCTCACACACACACACACGCAGGCTTTCTTCTCCTCTCTCTCTCTCTCTCTCTCTCTCTCTCTCTCTCTCACACACACACACACACACACACACAGTTGCGGTTAACCAGTTAGAGAGGAAAGCTTTACGCACCTGCGTACTTCCCAGCATGAGCCGCCATGATGGGCGATCCGCAGAGAAAGAGAGGGGGGGAAGCGCTCGTGGCTTTCTCTTGGACAAGTGAAACGTCATTCAAGGGGAGGATGAATCATGAAATTTCAACATAAAAATTACAATGGCCTTCCCTATTCCATTTCGTCAGCCTTTTTTACACTATAGACTATCGACAGTCACTACCTCATGTACCAAAATACTAGGGTGATACCTAATTCAACGTTGGGTCTACCTACTGGCAGGTTCTTCTATTTATTCGGTTCTTCTATTTATTCGTCTAATCCAACCTTACCTTAGCAACTCATAACTCATAACCCTCATTAGAAGGTCGCCCTCTAAAATGGGGTTGGAGAGTTGACCACGGACGTGTAGAGCGATGACGAGATGTGAATTGTTGTAGACCACAACCACAGTCGCGTTCGGATGTCAAAGCCATGCATATTAAATCTAAAAAATATATCTATAGCCTCGTAGGCATGCGAATCTTTTGCACAGCTGCGCCACTTTTGCAGCTTGCGCCTCCTCTCCGTCTGCTCATCACCCTCAGCTTTTGTGCGGCCCCTGCTCCTCTGTCCGCCAACTTGCCCACACACCCTGACTGCCACATCGCTCGACAAAGTACCCTCGTCCGTATCTGATTTGATTCCTTCTAGTTTTTTATTTGATTTCATTGGGTACCCCCTACTCACATTAATATACAAAAATGAATCAGAGACTCAGTCGTTTTTGTGCTATTCTTTGTCCCTTGTTTAAAGCTCGCTGTCTTTTGAACTATTATATTCTTTTGTGTATACTTCTTCTTATGAGGGTTTTTCCCTTGCAAAATATTTGTTCTTCTATGTGGTATTGTCATGGTGGGATGCTCCCTTAGCAAATAAAAATAAAAATATTAATGGCCCATTAAGTCTTGCCTCTTGCTTGTGTACCATCTAAATCTCATAAAGAGGAGCTGACTTGCAGTGAGGAATACTCAACCTAGACATCCCTATTATGGGGCCTTATTACTCAATTTGATCTGCAACTTCTTAAAGTCTCCTAGCTTAGACTTTGCCAAGAACATAAGCTTCCTCTGCATGGCCCAACATGGCATACCTCCTCCTTATGTACCATCAAAGTTCTCTCTCCATATAGTGGGGGTTGGTGTGATCACTCCCGTCCTAATTTTATAGGTGTTTTCTCGGTGTTTGGTGGAGTTTTGGTAAAATTCTCACTCCTTTAAAATCGTCTCCCCTCGTCATATTTCCCTATGCAATGCCTCTCCCATCCATCCCCTTCTGTGCACCACCTGCACCATAAGAAGGTTTGATGGAGGGTTCTCTTCCCTCTTCCACTTCTATAAGGCAAATGCCTTTAAGTTCCCCCCTTCTGTGGCACCGATGGTCTCAATTCTCATGGCGGGATCCAAAACTTGTTGAAGTATAGGCATGCTGAGGCTAACTAGGACATGCATACTAAGGCTAACTAGGACATGGATGCGAGCTCATTCTGCCCCTTGAAATTATTTAAGGTGAGGGTTTTATCCCTCACTTTGTCTTTCGTAAATACATGTCTGCAAAGAAAAAGAGAGTGAACATGAGTAAATGTGTGTTGGTGATGCCATCTGGTTCTTGCTTGGAACTTTGGACTATTTTTGCCTTTGTTTCTCGATGGTGATAATGAAGGGTGCTTCTTATTCACAAGTTATCTACTAAAATCTGATTTTATATCGCCTAATTGACTTTATTAGAATATGATTTCATCTCATGGAATGTTTACTTACCTCAACTTGCAAATAGGGTAGGATTGTTTATACAAAATCACACA
Organism: Adiantum capillus-veneris; assembly: GCF_014529385.1. Taxonomy (NCBI): domain Eukaryota; kingdom Viridiplantae; phylum Streptophyta; class Polypodiopsida; order Polypodiales; family Pteridaceae; genus Adiantum; species Adiantum capillus-veneris. The sequence goes on along the minus strand of NC_140934.1, from coordinate 59,926,644 downwards.
CAAAATATGTGCAAGGTTTTGCAAAGACCTAGAAGATGGCAGGACTAATTGAACTTTGGTCTTTTCCTAGCATTAATGAGTGAGGTCTCTCTATGGCCAAACTCCATAATGGCTACCTTGCTTTGAAATCTGGTCATATAACTAAAATAGAATTCCAATTTGTATTGGGCAATTCAGTGTCTTCTTTACTAATTCTATATCCTAGAATAGTTGGTGCTTATGTGTTTATGTATTGCTTTACAAGATTAATTTTACACTAGAAATCTTTTGAGCCATAAAAATATGGCCCCTATATATATTAGGTTTTTAAAAAAAGAAATGATACTCCTACTTCTTTAAGGATTGCCTACAAGGTTGTTCCATAGAGCTGATCCCTTAAATGTTTACTCCCATTGGGAGTGCTGGCATTTTGTGGGACTCTCCCCTTTTGGTTCACCATACCTTCTCACCTTGCTAATTAATTGTCGGGTTGCCCTTGAGAGTGTGCCTTGATTCCACGGTCTATCTTTTTCTCTGCCTATTGTGCCTTGCGCAATGCTCTCCCCTCCCTGTCTTCCCTTTCTTTACGGACATTTGTATTGAAGCATCCTCCAAGCTTCTCTTCATCTCTAAGTTCATCTTTACTAAGAGCCTATCCTTGATTTCATTCTTGCTTCAATGCCCACACACACACACACACACACACACACACACACACACACACACACACACACACACACACACACACACACACACACATTTACATAGAATCTCCTCTGATATGGATGACTAATTGCACTCTTAAGATGAGTTTTTTTAATCTAAGGTGCTAGTTCTTGATTGCTCAATATGTAATTACCAAAGCACGTACTAAAATGTAAACACCACATCTATGTGCATTCGCACATAACAAAAATTGTGTTTCCATGTTGCATTTGCTACCCACCATCCCTTTAGATAAGCTGAAGAACACCACATCTAGAAATTTTAGAGGTTCTTAGTGTAATGGAAATGGCCTATGAACTTTGAGAATAGCGGAATTAGGAGAATTAAAGAGAGCATTTTTGTGAGATTACTTTGTGAGCATAGTGGGTGAACTTAGTTGATGGTAGCAACATAAACATGGTACCTAGTTAACTTGGCATGAACAATACTTTTGCAAGAGAGAGAGTTTAGAGAACTTGACAACAATTGATGACTGGATTTATGTGGGGCTGACCACCCCCCTCCAATAGGCTTTTGTATTATAGATTCTCCCATCAAGAGAGACTTGGTATAATACAATCTTTGTGTTCCTTGTGACCTTGGTGATGCTATGAAAATGGAAAGCTTCATGCATCACGAGCATAACATAGGCTTTGTAAAAAGCATTAACCATCCCTGGCCTGAGTCCCAACGCCTCAAACACCTTCAAAGGTGGAGAGAGCTAGTGGGGAATGAGGGTAGGGAAGAGGAAGAAGAAACATTCCATAGGAGAAAGAAATAGTTCCTCACTTATCATCACTCTTCTTGCTAGCATACATAATAGCATAGTTATGAAGATGGAAAGCTTAAGCATTGAAGCATGGCTCTTGGTTGGATTTTCATTCCATAGCCAAGAGTATTGGTGTAGGCACTCAACTTCTCAACAAGCTTGGAGAAGGAGGTGGAGTTCCTCTACTTTCACCAAGTGAGAATGTGTGTAAAAATGAGTGTGTGAGAGGGTGTATATCCCCAAGCACACCCCTTGCTTGCCTTGGTTGACCTCACTTTTTAGCTCAAGCTTGAAGCTCATTGGACCCCTCTAAGCCTAGCCAATCACATGCACAATGCATTTCAAGCAACATGGGTAGCATTAGGACAAGTGTCCTCCTTACCTCTTTTTGAGAGAGAGCTTGAAACTATCTAGATATTTGTTGAACTGAACTAAAAGCTCATTGGACCCCTCTTTAGCCCAACCAATAGGATTCAAGCACCCCATGTGGCTAAGCATAGGGAAAGCTTGACATGTGTCCCTTGAAAAAGGGGGTGCCCTTTGGGTGAGTGGGAGGTTAAGTCAAAGATTTTACTAACTTTGGGCTTCCCCCCTCCTTTGTAGGTTCTCTTTTTGACTCAAGCACCTTACCTCCCATGAATGGGAAGCTTCTCAAGCACCTTCCTCATCAAGCATGACAAGCACCTCAAGCACCTTAGTCAGCAAACACGACAAGCACCTTAGTCACCAAGCATGACAAGCACCTATAGTAACTTAGTCACCAAGCAAGACAAGCACCTCAAGCTTGGGCCGGGTTCCCACCTTAAGTACAACCCTAACTTGCCTACTTAGACTTTTAACACTAACCTTTGGAGGTCTTTAATGAAGCTCACCCTAAGGTCTTTTAAGCTCCATTAGATGCACATTGCTCTTTTATAGACTACCTCCTTTTGGATCCCTATTGAGATGTAACCATCTCTCCTCTTGGTCCTCAGTTGAGATAAGTCTAGAAGAACTTATTGCACATTGCTCTTTGGTAGACCGTCTCCTTTTGGACCCCTATTGAGATGCAACAATCTCTCCTTTTGGTGCCCTGTTGAGATAGGTTTAGAAGCACTTATTACATATTTCTCTTTGGTAGACCATCTCCTTTTGGACCCCAATTGAGATGTAACCATCTCTCCTTTTGGTCCCCTACTGAGATAGGTCTAGAAGCACATGTCTCTATTCTAACTCTTGTTCCCATTTATCTCCCACATTAAATGATCAGTTTAATATGAGAAAATCATTTGGTAAAGTTAGATATTATATTTTATGACACTCAGTCACACATAAATCTCACCCCTTGGAAAATGACTGTAGCAATTAGCAAATACCCCTTGCTTTGTATCTAAATTGCGTCATTTGTCATAGTTTTTTCCACTATATAATGGGTTGAATAAGCATCCGTTTACCTTGTCAGACCGCCTCCAATTGGTTTAATAGCCTTTTTAAATTAAAGTTAAAAGGTCTAATCTGAACGAGATTTTGTTGCCTCTTTGGCAAATACGGCTTTATTATGCCGTACAGGCTTTGTTACATTTGCACACCTTATCCTCTTGTCCTTTCTTGACAAAACCGCGAGGCTATGTTACATAAACTTCCTCAAATATGTCATCATTCAAGAAAGTAGTAACAATGTCTGATTGATGTAGATCCCAACCAAAATGAACTGCCAATGCCAATAGAAAACGCAGAGTAGTCATACGACAAGTGGGAGCAAAAGTCTCTTCATAATCTATGCCTTTTTGTTGTGCATAACCCTTTGTAACAAGTCGAGCCTTATAGCGAATCTCACCATCAATGGACTTTTTTCCAGGAGGAAAATCACATAAAGTCCATGTGTCATTTTCTATAAGTGCATCATATTTAGATTGCATAGTAGCCATCCAATTTTTTGAATTTTGTGCTTCATCAAAAGATAGAGGTTCCTCAACATCATGTAAGCTAAACAGAGTCAAAGCATAACAATCTGATGCATAAGATGCATGGTGAGAACTTGAATGAGTATGACTAGACAAAGGTGCATCCAATTTACTGTCATGCAAAGTATGCACCAACTATTTCAACATACCTCTAGCCTGCTCATTTTCAGCCCTTTCCTCATCATGTACATCTGCATCAGTGATAGGCTGATCTGTAACATTTTCAGAAACCCCCATAGGTTGTACATTTGCCTCATTGGAATTTACATTTAAACTTACACCACTAAAAAGAGGCAACAAAGTGTCATAAATGTCATGTGAGCTTACATTACTATCTCTAGTACATGACAGTAAGAGCTGAACAGAATCTTCCACAAACACAACATCATGTGAAACTAGAATACACTTTGTTTGTGGATGATACAACGTGTATCAGTGCTATAACCAACAAAAATACATTTGATAGCCTTATCATCCAAATTTTAGCGATGTGTTTGTGGCACCAAAGCATATTCTAAACAACCAAAAACACGGATGTGCTCAATAGAAGTCTTTCTATCATGCCATGCTTCATATGGAACCATAGACTACAAAGCTTTCGTAGGACACCTGTTAAGTACATAAGTGGCACACATAATAGCATAAAGCCAAAACAAATGTGGTAAAGCTTGACTTTTGACCATACATTTTGCTATTTCCGTAAGTGACCTGTTTTTCTTCTCAGAAACACAATTTTGTTGAGGTGTATAAGGCACTATACATTGGTGTTTTATCCCACGAATAGCTAAAAATGAATTAAATTCATGAGACATCTCATCCCCCCCTCGATCGGAACGAAGGGTGCCCATAGTACATTTGGAGACATTTTTAGCCATAACCAGAAATTGTTTGAAGCACATAAACACTTCGGAGTTCGCTTTAAGCGGATATACCTATGCATGCCTGGAGTAATCATCAATAAAAGTCACGAAGTAGAGGTAATTGCCCAAGGACGGAGTTTGCATGGGCCCACAAACATCACTATGCACAAGCTACAACCTGCATGTGGCCCTAACTGAACCATCCTTTGGAAACTTAGAACGCTGCATCTTACCCAAAATATAGCCTTCACAAACATGTTTGGCAGGTGCTTCAAGAGGCGGCAAAGAAGCAACCATATCAGATTTTTGCAAACGCAGCAAACTGGCAAAATTCAGATGACCAAAACACATGCATGCCAAAGTTTTGCATCTGAAATAGCCTTTGAATCCACCACTGCATTTGCAAGATTTTGCCCAAACTTGTCATACAAAGTGAGCTTATACAGCCCACGGCATAAAATGCCAGATGCAACAATTTCATCACCAAAACTCAGATCATGTACTGTACATATGTCATCCACAAATTTGACTACAAGACCAAGTCTAGCAAGCGTAGATACAGACAAAAGATTCTTCTTAATCCCATGTACATATAGTGCATCAAAAAGTATGAGAGAACTGCCATTTGCAGCAGTAAGCACAATCTTTCCAACTCCCTGAACCGGGTAAGAGGCATTGTTGGCACAAGTGACTGAATTCCCATGAGGGACAGGCTCAAGAGAGGTGAACAAATCATGATGTGAGGTATAGCACCACTGTCAAAATACAACACATGTGAATCTGCACATCAACTGACATGCATGCATCATGGACAACAAGATTATAGGTACACTTTGCACTAAAAGATTCTGCATCAACATCAACATCACAGTCTCCTTTCACAGAAGACTCAACAATAGCTGCATTTGTAGTGGAACAACCCTCTTTCTTCTTAGCCTCTTTGGCCTTCAACTTAGGACGCTGCTTGATCAAGTGATCATTAGCTTTACAATAATGGCAACGCATCTTCTTTTTTCCCTTATCACCAAAATTTCCAAATGAATTGTTGCCAGTAGAAGCATTAGGAACACGTGATTTTCCACTTGCAAAAGAACCATGAGAATTGGCTGCAGAACGGGGACGGTTATGGAGCGAGCTCAACGGAGCGAGATTTTTTTTTCATCCCACCACCACTACCTCCCATTGCCGCCCCTTAGCACACATTGCCACCACCAAATTAGCCCACCACTGGTGGCTAGTGGTGCTAGCTTACTACCACCATGTGCCGTCCCTAATCCTACAACCATAGCCCATTGCTTCCCCTCCCTCCAGTGGAGTAGCCAAGAACCTCCTCCTCCTTTTGTGTGTGTGTGTGTGTGTGTGTGAGAGAGAGAGAGAGAGAGAGAGAGAGAGAGAGAGAGAGAGAGAGAGAGAGAGAGAGATAGGGGGGATGCCTTTTTTTTCCCTTTAAAAGAGGGAGAGTGGGGGGGAAGGGGGTGCCTTAGGAAAAAAACCCAAGCCAAAGAGAGAGAGAGAGAGAGAGAGAGAGAGAGAGAGAGAGAGAGAGAGAGAGAGAGAGGGGATGGGGGGGGGGGGGGGGGGGGGGGGTACATGAACACTCATCTATCCCATGGATTACAATGTGTTATTGGACAGATGTGCACATCATCACATCAATTAGAGATTGAGGCTGGCAGATTTAAAGGAGTACCAACACAAGCTAGGGTTGAGAGAGAGCAAGGTGTGGCACAGAGAGAGAGAGAGAGAGAGAGAGAGAGAGAGAGAGAGAGAGAGAGAGAGAGAGAGAGGGAGAGAGAGATGGGGGTGGGGTGGGGGGGTTTAGAAATTGTGAGAGGGAGAGAGGGAGGGGGGGATGCCTTGTTTTTCTTTTTCTTTAAAAGAGGGAGAAAGTGGGGGGGAAAGGGGGTGCCTTAGGGAAAAAAAGAAAAAAACCCCAAAACCATCCTCTGCGTGTGCCGAAGATGGCTTTCTACAGAGAGCATGTCCTTGAGCTTACAGAGGATGGTTTTGTGACCAAACCTACCTACATGAACACTCATCTATCCCATGGATTACGATGTATTATTGGACATATGCGCACATCATCACATCAATTAGAGGATTGTGACTGGGAGATTTAGAGGAGTACCATCAGAGGCTAGGGTTGAGAGAGAGAGAGAGAGAGAGAGAGAGAGAGAGAGAGAGAGAGAGAGAGAGAGAGAGAGAGGTATAGAGTAATAGGAAAAGAGAGAGGAAAAAAGGAGTGGAGGACCTTGAGGAAGGGAGGGGGGTTGGTGGAGGACAAGATGGAAGAAGGGAAGGCAGTTATAGGAGTAGATGGAGAAAGGAGGTAGAGGAGAGGGAGGATGTTGGAGGAGGAGGCTGAGGAGGAGGAGCAAGGGAAGAGGAGGAAGCACATAGGCGGTGAGAGGAGGAAGAGGAGGTAGGGACGGCGGTCCCTCAAACAAAAAAAAGCTCGCTCCATTTAGCTCGCTCGAAGACCTAACTCTTGCAGAACTGTTACCACCATTTCTTTGAGCAACAATAAAAGCATGTTCAATTGCACGTTGTATTGTCCTTTTTTTTGGAAAGTGACTCATGCAATAGCAATGTGCATAATGCATCAAACTTCACAACTTTAAGATTTCCTTGGGTCATAAGTCTCCAAGTACTAGCAAAAGTCTGATAAGAATCCTTCAAGACATCAAGAACAGTTTGCACAAGGGAACTGTCTGAAATGACTTCACCTACAGAAATAAGTTGCTCATTGATATCCTTGACACCAGCAAGAAAGTTTCCATGTCATCTTCCTTGTGCATAATCTTTGATTCCAGCTCTTTACGTAGCAATGCAATTTTAGCCTCATTGCGAATAAAGACCAGCCAGAAAATCCCAAGCCTGTTTTTTAGATTTTGTTGAACAAATGTGAGTAGTAACGGTGCCCTTCACACACAACGCAATCAATGCATGAGCCTGTGCATCTTTTACATCCCAACGAGCTTGTTCTTTCGTAGGCAAAACAACTCTAACAGCAGCAAGACCTACAACATCCTCAATATCGCCTACATCCTCAGAACCAGAACGTACATCAATGCACTTCAAAATATTCTAGACACCCTTTGACACAAGAACATGTTGCATCATGTAAGCCCACATAGAGTAATTATCCCCATCCAATCTGTCCCAGCAGTAAACATCTTGAACACATCTGTGTTGTTGGCGGCCATGACGAATGCCTGCACCTGATGTGAAAACTGTCCAAAAAGAGCAGAAATGAAGCAGGAACAACACGTGCTATATAGAACAACCCGTAGAAGACTGTAAGGGATTTGTTATGCAGAAAAAGGCACTTACAATATTTATACACAAAATGACAAAATAACCTGTGCATTACTGCCTCTAGTGAAAATGGAGGCCGAAATGAGCCCGAATTAGAAATCTGAGCATACTAAGATCTTTGAGCTATCTTGAAATTTTTGTCGACTTGCAAACGCTCGCCAAAGATCACAAAAATCAAAGAAAGTGAGCAGGCGTGTGCTGGAGCTGCTGACGACTAAGCCCGAGAGGATGCAACCTACTCTGATACCAATTATTGGAATTAGTGTTGCAAAAAAACACACATGATTTGGAGAAGATGAAAGAAGCTCAAGGCACACAACAAAGAGTGTTTTACTTAGTGTGCAATGGAAAGATAGATAGCCCTAGAATTATGGGCGTATATACGATGGATGGGGGAAAAAAACCTCCTAAAGAGGGAAAAATGCCCTGGCGGTCCTAAGTGTGTTCACACACATCACTACCACATGTATATGGTAACAAGAACTGGCTGTGCTTGTGTGTATTGCAGGTGTCAACACTGCATCCGGTTGTCTCTCTCTCTCTTCTCTCTCTCTCTCTCTCTCTCTCTCAGTCCTCCATAGCCGTTGCAGGTGCATCACAAATCCATATCAACCAGCTCCTCATTGCCAGCCATATTGAGCTTCAACAAAACC